>NC_056737.1:876613240-876623240 GCF_019279795.1 Protopterus annectens | reverse complement strand
AGCGCGCATTTTAGGTTCACGTTCTCGTTAAGTCCAGGAGCGGTTTCAGCATTCAGCAAGATTTGCCATTTTAGTTCTTTAAGCTCAAGTAAAGTTTCTCTGTCTCCAAAGAATATACTGACTTGTTCTAGCACAAAAAAGTTGAAGTCTTTGAAATTGTGACAGGCTGTGCTGTGTCTCCCCAAGGCGTTGTTGCTATCGTTATTTCTGATGGCAGCTAGGTGTTCCTTTGCTCTGTCGGAAAGTCTCCTTATGGTTTTCCCCACATAGTAGCTGCTGCAGCTGTTGCATATAGCTGCGTATACCACAAATTCGGTATGGCAGTTATAGGCGCTTTTGTGGGTCACTGTTGTGCCGTTGTGTGGAAAGCGATAGCTTGAGCCTGTGAGAATGTGCGGGCAGACCACACATTTCCCGCAGGAGAACATTCCTGTCCTGGGGTCCGACATGTCTGTTGGTGAATCTGCATCATATCTCTGGAATGTGCTCCTTAGAGTTCTGGTTCTCTTGTGAGAGAACATGGGACGGTCACCTAGGCACGCATTTAGTGTGCCATCCGCCCTAATAATGTTCCAGTTGTTGTTCAAGATACTTTTAATGGCACTCATGTCCCTGCTAATCGGTACAGGGAAGCTGCTGTGTCTGTCCTCTGTGTTGTTGGTGGCATTATTCGTTCTCTGGGGAACAAATCCAAACCTAAGTACAGGCTTGTATTTGGTGTTCCTGAGCTCCTTTACTTCTTTGAGTATGCTAGCGACCAAATTCCTGGGGTAATGCCTGTTATGGAAGAGGCTAGATAAGTACAAGCTTTCTCTTTGGAATGTGTCATCATTGGACACTAATCTGGAGAGGCGTATGAATTGGCCTCTTACCACATTCTTCTTCATGAAGAGGGGATGTTGGCTATTAAAGTCGAGAAAGTTGTTGCGATAGGTGTCTTTTCTGTGCACCGTGGACTCCAGTTTTCCCATGGATAGGTCAATGTCTATCTTGGTGTCAAGAAAATTGATGCTATTCCCACACCCTGACACCACAAACTCAAGGTAGGGGATACTGTTACTGATTTCTTGTATAAACGACTGTAGGTCCATGCCAGTTCCTTTCCAGATGAAGACTATGTCATCGATAAAGCATCGGTAGAGTATTACATGATCGAAACCCCTCAGCCCTTTAAGTGTTTCCAGCTCCCATTCACAGAGCACCAAGTTGGCGAAAGCTGGGGCCATCTTGGACCCCATAGCTACCCCTTTTGATTGTTGGAATGTTTCCCCTTGAAAGCTGAATACCTTGTTTCTGAGGACTGCTGTGGTTAGTGCCATTAGTGCCTCCGTGACACCCGCATCCATTTTCACGTCTGAGCAAAAGGAATTCAACTGCTTTCATGCCTTCATGGTAGGGTATGTTTGAATAAAGCGCCACTATATCCAGTGTTACTAGGGTGCAATCAATTTGGTCGATTTGGAGTTCGAAGAGTTCCTTAAGGAAATCCCAGGAGTCTCACGTGTAGTATTGTGAGCTTTGTACTAGGGGGTTAAAAATGCTGTCCAGATACTCGGAAATGTATTCCGTTTTGGATTTTTTACCCGAGATGATGAGTCTGAACGGTGGGTCCCTGGCATCCTTGTGGATCTTGGGGATGCCGAACGCTTTCCCCAAACTGGGGTAAGGGACCTGCATAAAGGTGTGCTCTTCATCAGAGATTAGACCCTTGGATTCCAGTGTGGCTAGTAATCTGTCAATGGTTTTCAGT
The DNA here is from genome assembly GCF_019279795.1 of Protopterus annectens. Classification (NCBI taxonomy): domain Eukaryota; kingdom Metazoa; phylum Chordata; order Ceratodontiformes; family Protopteridae; genus Protopterus; species Protopterus annectens. The sequence continues at coordinate 876,621,490 of NC_056737.1, read as the reverse complement.
CCTTTGTTAATTTCTGCCAAAGTTACTGGCTTGTAGAAATCTCTGTCCTGAAGGATTAGTTTAATTTTATTGACATAGACAGTCTGGTTCATCAGGACAAGCCCTGTCCCCTTGTCAGCTTTCATAATTCTGAGGTCTTTATTCTCCCTTAATTCGTGTAGCGCCCGTTTTTCTTGATGGTTTAGGTTAAACCATTTGTCCTGGCTGGGGCTGCTCAACAGATTACGTAGTTCGAACTCACATACATTCTGAAACGTGCTTAGGTTGCTGTTTAGTCCAGGGGTGTATAAACTTTTTCTCTTCAGTTTAGTTGGGAGAGAGGCACTTTCTTGGGACATGGATCTGTCCCTGGTGGTGTCCGCATTATAGAGTGCCTTTAGGTTTACTTTTCTGGTGTAGAGTCTTAGATCAAGTATCACGTTAGTGATGTCGGCTCTCTGGGATGGTATGAAGGTGAAGCCTTTTGCCAGTAGTTGAAGTTGGGCTTCCAAAATATATCCGTGTTTCGTATTGCCTGCCTTTGGTCAGTGTGGGGTGGGTGTAACCCCGCTCCGCTCGCCCTCGCTACGCTCGGGCTCGCTTTGTGCCCCGCCCTGCCCCCATATACCACCCGCCTCCAGCACTCCTACTTTTATACCTATCTACCACGCCCCCTCCATTATCTCTAACCAATCAAATCACTCTGCTTTTTCTTCCCACCCCACTCCCACTACTACTACCTACTTTCTCATTACATAGCCACCTACCAGCACCTAATAATTATGCAGCCACCCCGACCCCTGATCTCAAAGCAAACCCTAAAAATTGTACCTCTTGCCCTATCAGTCTTTATTATATTTTATCTGCTAACTAAATATGAGGACCAGTCACACCCAGGATTTTACTATCCTAGGTACCAAACCAGTACTCCCTCAACCCCACTCATTACTACTCACTCTATTCACTACCAAATCATTAAACCACTGTACCCCAATCACCACTTCTCCTATAAACCAAAAACAAACCACCCCAAATCCAAATATGCTGAAAAACTGATATTCAAACTTATGAAACTGCTTGAATACCTAAGAAAAAATATTACCATAGATGGAGATATCCACCCAAACCCGGCCCCCCCACCAATTGCAAATTCTTATAACCCATCTCTATTTCCTAGATCTCCCAACTCTCTCCTAATTTGCCACCTAAATATTAGGAGCCTAAACAATAAAATTCACAATCTACATGCTCTCTTAGCAATCTACCTCCCCGACATTATGTGCCTGACAGAAACCTGGCTTAAACCAGTGACCAATGATAATGAAATCATTCCAGCTGGCTTCAACATATTTAGGACTGACCGCATCAAAAAAAAAGGGGGTGGTATAGCCGTCCTCTTTAAAAGTCATCTTAACATTACTTGGAACCCCACCCAACCACCTCGGATCTCTAATGCAGAATTAATTGCCCTAAAATTACAACTGAATAAGGATAAAAGCATAAACCTAATTGTCGTCTATATCCCCCCTGGAAATAACACCGACACACTCGAGAATATTTTAAACTGGCTTGCGAATAACTACCCCCAAGAAACCATAATTTTGGGTGACGTCAATATTGACTGGAATCAATGTTTCTCAGAAACAAACCCCACCCACATAAATCTCCATGGTTTCTCACAGATTATAACCTCCCCCACCAGAATTGGAAACACCAAACAAAAAGAAAGTATCCTAGACTGGATGCTCACTAACAAGCAACCCCACATGTACATGCCTGGGACCCTTCCAAATGACCTTAGTGATCATCTCATCACCTACCTATGGAAAAGCAAAACAGGGAGCTTCAAATCACCCACGTACAGGTCAGTCAGGAATACCAAATACTTTGACCTTGCTAAATTCCAACTAGAGCTGCAGTCCTGTAACTGGTCACCTCTTAAATACCTCCCCCTAGAAGAAGCCGTAACAAATTTTAACTCCACATTTTTAAAAATACTAGACACTCATGCCCCCAAACGACTAATCAAAGCCAAAAACCAAATAGCACCCTGGCTAACAAAAGACTCTACAACCAAAATCAAACTTAGGAACAAAGCCTGGGACAAATGGCATGCCACCAAAGCATCCCTAGACCGCATCAAGTACCAACAACTAAGAAATGAGACAAAAAAATCCATTTTACTAGACAAAAAAAACTACTATTATCAACTACAACATAAAAACCAAAACAATCCCCAAAAGTTCTGGGCGGGTCTCAATAATCTCCTCCATCCAGGCAAGTCTTCCACTCCTACTCCAGAGAACCTATGTGATAAGAACCCAGAAGAAGTTGCCACAGCCTTTAATACTTTCTTCATCAATGTCATCAAATCCCTAGCTGACCAACAGCCTGCCACAAATCCCCCTGTAATAGGTTCCATCCTGAAAAATAAGCCCTCTTTTAATCTTCAACCAGTTCCCACTTCCTTCATTCGATCCTTGCTAAAGAAATTAAAACCAACCACCCTCGCCGCAGACCTACTTCCAGCCGAATACTTACAAAAAGCTGCAGATGTTATAGCCTACCCCATCTCTATCTTAATTAACCATACCATAACAGAATCCACTATCCCCTCTATATGGAAAATATCCCATGTAATCCCTCTCCACAAAGGTGGCTCATCCACTGACCTGTCAAATTATAGACCTATTGCCATATTGTCACCACTTGCCAAAATCATGGAAAAATGTGTACACAAACAATTTGTACACTACCTTATTGAGAGCAATCTGTTAACCAGTTCACAGCATGGTTTCAGGCCCAAGCATAGTACTACTACCGCCCTCCTCTCTTTCACAGACACTATCAATCAAAACAGGAATGACAAAAAAATATCATCTGCACTCTTTCTGGATCTATCAAAGGCCTTCGACATGGTCAACCACCAACTACTACTCAACACCCTAAAAACTCTCTACCTAGATAACAAAACTCTGGATTGGTTTTATGCCTATCTCTCTGATAGGAATCAAGCTGTACTCTGGAATAATAAACTCTCCACCCTCTTACCTAATTCCATACGGGTTCCCCAAGGCTCCATTCTAGGACCACTTCTCTTTTCTATTTTTATTAATGATCTCCACAAAATTATCCCTGAGACCTCCTGTATCCAATATGCCGACGACTCGACACTCATTTGCTCGAACAAGTCACCAGTTGATCTACTAACTAAAACCCAAAACTGTTTCACCGCTGTAGAAGAATGGTTGTTGGGTCGCCATTTGATCCTCAATCCAAAGAAAACCAAGCTGCTACTCTTCCATCCTTCCCAAAAACCTACCCACTTCCCCTTTACTGTACAATCCAAGAACGGGACTATTATCTCCCCTGACAACAACACCAAACTACTAGGTGTTACCATTGATAACAAACTTAGATTTGATTTGCATATCAATCAAACTATTAAAATAGTTAATAAAAAACTGGGGTCCTTATATAGAATAAAGTCCTTTCTGACTCCCATGAAAAAAGTGGCCATTGCCCGATCACATCTTCTCTCCACCCTCTTATATGCCTCCCCCATACTCACTAACCTTAAACAATCAGACCTAAACAAACTCAGCTGTTGTTATAATCATATTGCTAGATTTGCTTCAGGCACGCCCTATAAAACCCATCACTGTATTAACCTACTTAACCTTGGTTGGATTGAACTACCAAACCTACTCAAGCATAACCAACTAACAGTAGCATTTAAAATTCTCAATCAGCCAGACAATATTCCTGCATTGAGCAAGTTAATAACCTCCTACACAAATCTAAACAGTCTGCGCTCATCAAACATGTTACTTGTACAAACGATCAAATCCTGTAATCTAGGTGGTGACTCTCTGTTTGCTAATGCCATTGGCAAAATTTGGAACTCCCTTCCTCCCCAAATTACCAATGTTTCCTCCCAAGACAAATTCAAGGAAGGTCTACTCTACCACTTTAAAACCCATTGGCTCTGCCAATGCTCTAAACCAGACTAATCCCTCACCTCCTCAGTCTCCATAGCAACATAGGGGTACCTTAGGTAATAAAGTATGTTCATCTATGAGCCTATCACGAATTAACTGGTATCTAAATGTGAATGTATTTTTTTCTTGATATGTATTAATTATCAAATGTTGTGATATGTTGTTTATCTAATATGAATGTAACTTACTATCCATGTGGAGCTTTTCTCCCCGGGCCTCCGCTGAAAATGGACATGTATCCAGTCGGACTATCCCGGTCAACAAATGTAAAATAAATAAAATAAATAAATAAAATTAATGTCCGTCAGATTAAAAACTTGGCTGACTGTCCCACTTGCAGGGTTTGTTAGAAATGCCCCCTGGTCATGCTCCTTGTTGTCATCCGACCTCTCGTGTAGTGGAACGAGTTGTAGTTTCTGTTCCCTCCCCTGCCTCTCCCCCTCCTCCTGTTGTTCGCTATGTGGCCGTGCCATAAAAAAGGCTGCTCGTTCTGGCCACCATTCCCATCTAGGTTAAATTGGTCTTGTGGGAATACTTGGTTTCCAGTTGCCCCTCCTGGGGCAGGTGGGATTCCCTGTGGTGGTCCACCGAATCCAGGGGGAGCCTGTGGTGGTGGTGTAGGTGGGGGGCTGGGCTCCATTTGAGTACTAGTGGGGGCCGTGGTTGGTCTCTGGGGTATGCGCTGCGGAAAACCCCTTGGTGCTCTCTCCCCATTCAGGAGGTAAGCGCAGTTCCTTTGGTACTGAGCTAGGTCCCTGTCAAGTTTTTTCTGTTTACGAAAGACAAGGGTGGCCACGTGTCTGGTAATTTTCGGGGCGATTCTATCAAATAGATGCCTGACCGAGTCCAGATCCTGGTGTCTGAGTATTGCAGACTGTCTTTGTTGCAGTTCTGCTCTTAGATTGTCCAATCTAGTCTGGTTATGGTTAATCAGAAAGTTGAGCGTGGCTAGCCCAGTGTCATTAAAGAGTTTGACAAGGTCCCTGTAAATGTCAGAGTCCCTCGTTATCCCGTTGGGGAATCTGTAGGCTCTTAATCCCTGTGGAACTATCCTGTGATGCACACATGTTTTCAGGAAAAATATGTCATATTCGATATTCTTGTACAGGATAAGTTTCCTTTCAAGTTCAAAAATTAAGTCCCGGCATTGGTGGTTGGGCGTATCCCTTAACTGTTCCTCTCGGGGAATATTCATGGTGTCCCTTGCCTGAAGGAAGGGGTTATGGTCGTTCTGTTGTTGCAAAAAACTGGAAATATCTTCATTCGTGGGCTGCTCGTGTTGTCGTGTTGGGGTGGATGCTCTTGGTTGGGGAGGATTGTTGTCCGTAAGGCTGGTGCTGCTTTGTTGAGGGCCTCCTCTAGCATCAGGGAATGCCACTGCTGTGTCGGAGAGGCGGCTCGGAAGCGATGGACTTGCTGCCCCAGTCCCACTGTTGGAATGTATCGGTGCTGATCCTCTGTTGTTACCCGCATTTTGAGGTCCGGTGAAGAGGCTAGGAGTAAGACCCTCTTGGTTCCTCTGTAATTCATTGCATCTAAGAAGGATGCTTTGTGCCCGGTCCATGGTGGCTCGATATTCCATGGCCAGTGCATCAAAGCTTTGTTGGTCCGATATTTCGTTTGTATCAAAAAGAGGTTGGCTACTAGAGCCTGGTTCCGCTCCTTGTGTTGTATCCATCCCGTACGGAAGAAAGACTTATGTTGAATATTACCGTATATTAACTGAAGAACTTAAAAACACATACTAAAAACACTTCACTAACTTAAAAACTTGCTCGGTGGTGGAATAACTACACACAGGAGTCGAAACAGTTCCTTAGCGCTTTCGTTCGTTTATTGATAATTCGAACTTCATCAGAGTGATACAAAAACTGTTACTTGTTTGATTTAAGGAGTTTGAACTTCGAGCCAAATTGTTCTTTATGTAAAAAAGGTGTACAGGTGGACCAATCAACTTTATTCTTGAGAACCAATCAACTTTGTGGCATGCTATTTGTTAGTCAATGGTTAAAGCATTAGTACAAATGGTATATTTGGAGGCATGCTATTTGATAAAAGTAAATGTTGTTAGCTCAGAAGCGCCACTATGTGGGCGTGCGGATATGTACTCTATTAGCTTACTGTGTGTCACTGAAGAGTACATTTATGGAAAACACTGTTTTTTTATTAATAAGACTTGTTTTATTTGGAGGCTTGCTATTCTGTAAAAGTAATAGTTGTTAGCTCAGACGCGCCACTTTGTGGGCGAGAGGTTAAGTACTTTATTGGCTTACTGCGAGTCACCGAGGAGATTAACTATGGGAAACACAGCAGCTTGTTTATTCGCATTAGTGTTACTGCGTGATTCCGAAGAGTCTACATACAGTAACCATTCTACTTTAATAAAGTAATCATTATGTTTCTCCTCTTACTCCTGATGCTATGAAGATTAGTTCGTGAGTGAATACTTCGACAATTCAGTTTAGCTAACTATGGTGTGCCATCCTAGTGGGTCGCTTTTTGCTGGAGGGTTCACTCATAGATCCTACTTTCTTGGGAGCCACTTCATTCCTTGAAGTGAACTGGTTTATATACGGCTAGAATTGATGTTAGCCCGGTGGTAGTATATTCACTACCGTTCAAATGGAGAAGCCACGAGTGGTCCCTGAGTACGATCCTGAGTTAGACCGTCTCAAGGGTGACTCGGGGTTCCAGGAGCGACCACTTAATCTAGTGGTGTATTAAAAGAGTGTTAACTGGTCACCGGGCTCCCGTCCTGACCTAGGGGAAAAAAGGGGGCAAACCTTCATGCCTGTGCGGAGCTCGGTGGAGACGTCCCATTCCTAAATATAACAATGCCAGTGTGGGAGAACTAAGCCCGCGAAAGCTAGGAGGCAACGTGACTTTAGAAAAAGGGGGTTGTAATACTAAGTCTGCGAAAGACTCGGCGCACCAAATTGAGTGATTCGCCTCTATTTGGCTATTAAGTACCTCTGGGCTAATTTACTAACTGCACAAGATTTCTGAAAATCACATTGTTATAGAATATTAACAGGGCTAAGTCAGAGGGACTAGCGAGATGTAATAGAGCCTGGAAACCTGGGCAAACACCTACCTAAATTCCTATTACGTTCCGTATAATCAGAGAAGTGAACAGATTCTAATGATCACATTAACAGAATATCAGAAAAAATAACAGAATATCAGAAGCAATATCAACGATACGTTCAGGGATACTATCAGCTAAAGATTCCAACAATACGTTCAGCTAAAGATTCCAACAATACGTTCAGGATAGCTGGAGATACGAACAGCTTAAGGTTAGTTAGAGATACGAACAGTTAGAGATTAACCAGTGTAACAACTACCTAAAAAATCAACTTTAAACTTTAAAAATTAAACTTTAAACTTTAAAAATGAAATTTAACAACCATATCAACTTTTCTTTCAGTAAAGTCAGAGATACGAACAGTTAATATATCAACGAACACCATCAGCGGTTGTCATCAGAAAACGTTACCCTTGATATGAGTTTAATCGGTACAAAGGTATTGTAACAATGTTTATTCTGTTGGAGGAATTGAAAGACTAAGTCTCTTGTATTTAGGCTCCTACCCTTCCCGCCAAGGAGTAGGATTACATAATGATCTATGTTTGCGAGCACTTATCTGTACCATTTTAGTGCGCATTTTAGGTTCACGTTCTCGTTAAGTCCAGGAGTGGTTTCAGCATTCAGCAAGATTTGCCATTTTAGTTCTTTAAGCTCAAGTAAAGTTTCTCTGTCTCCAAAGAATATACTGACTTGTTCTAGCACAAAAAAGTTGAAGTCTTTGAAATTGTGACAGGCTGTGCTGTGTCTCCCCAAGGCGTTGTTGCTATCGTTATTTCTGATGGCAGCTAGGTGTTCCTTTGCTCTGTCGGAAAGTCTCCTTATGGTTTTCCCCACATAGTAGCTGCTGCAGCTGCTGCATATAGCTGCGTATACCACAAATTTGGTATGGCAGTCATAGGCACTTTTGTGGGTCACTGTTGTGCCGTTGTGTGGAAAGCGATAGCTTGAGCCTGTGAGAATGTGCGGGCAGACCACACATTTCCCGCAGGAGAACATTCCTGTCCTGGGGTCCGACTTGTCTGTCGGTGAATCTGCATCATATCTCTGGAATGTGCTCCTTAGAGTTCTGGTTCTCTTGTGAGAGAACATGGGACGGTCACCTAGGCACGCTTTTAGTGTGCCATCCGCCCTAATAATGTTCCAGTTGTTGTTCAAGATACTTTTAATGGCGCTCATGTC